>NC_041710.1:1708118-1746295 GCF_900700375.1 Denticeps clupeoides
CTGAGGAGCCGAGCACAGACGCAATAAGAATTTCAGATATTAAAAATGGTCGAGAAGCTGCGGCGGGCCGACTGCTCACCTCTCCACGTCTCGATCTTATGCTCCTCCAGCTCGTATATCTGCACCTGAGAAGAAAGAGAAGAAACAGGGGCCTGAAGGCGAAGGAATGGTGGCACCTGGCGTCCCACTGCGCCCCGCCACCGACTTACCAGCGGTGACCTGTAGTATCTGTGCAGGATGATGATGAAGTCGGTGATGGTCAGCATCCCTGCAGGTGAGAGGGGACAAGTTCTACAAATACCGTCCGTACTGGAAGCACGAACTCAGCAGACCCGACATGAGACGAGCTCCTCACCCACAAAACTCTGCCTGCTAGTCTCCCAGAGAGGAGCCGCCCGCACCCCATTATCAACCAGCGCGAAGAAGGCCTTCTTCACCTGAAACATCAGTCATCGTCTGTAACAGTCCGAGATTCTAGATTGAACCAGCATTTAGAAACCCAGCGCCATCAGATGGATGTTTTATTGGAAACACACCCACTTCGGTCTCCTGTTTTCTTATTGGCTGAGAGCGGCCCACTTTTTATTGGAAACACACCCACTTTGCTGTCCTGTTTTTTTATTGGCTGAGAGCTTTTATATCTCTAAACCGGTTCCCACCTGCAGCGTGGTGTCGAACACCACCAGTTTGGAGCTGGTGGGCACGATGTCGTAGCACAGGTGGGACTTCATGAAGCGAGTGTAGACGTTCCTCCCGGGTTCTCCTGCCGCTGTGGACACAGCAGATATTCTGATCAGGCCATGTTAAGATCCCAGGTTCTCCAGCATTGTTAAACGTGTCCTCTGTATTTAACCATCACCCTTGGTGAGCAGCGGGCACCATGACAGGCGCCCGGGGAGCAGTGTGTGGGGACGGTGCTTTGCTCAGTGGCACCTCAGTGGCACCTTGGGATTCGAACCGGCAACCTTCTGATTACGGGGCCGCTTCCTTAAACGCTAGGCCAGGTAGTACGCTAGGGTGGTAGTAGCCTAGTGGGTAACACACTCGCCTATGAACCAGAAGACCCAGGTTCAAACCCCACTTACTACCATCGTGTCCCTGAGCAAGACACTTAACCCTGAGTGTCTCCAGGGTGACTGTCCCTGTAATTACTAGTTGTGAACGCTACTTTCTTCAGCATTGTTCTCCAGCGAACAGAAGTGCAGCAGCTCACCTGCATCCTCGAGTTCAAGTTTCTCCAACATGTCACCTGTGAGACTGTAAACCTGAAAAAGGAATGATGATTCAGGTTAGAGGGCCATGCTGTATTAACAGGAGGCCACACCCCCTTTTGGCCCAGGGGGTCCGGCTAAACAGCAGATTTACATTTACATTATCCAGATCGATTTAATTCAACCATATCATCTTTCCGCGATCCTAACTTATGTTAGGATCTATATTTTTTAGCGGATTTATCAAGATTTTTTGTCACATTTAAATGTACAGCATAGTTACAGGGACAGTCCCCCCCTGGAGACACTCAGGGTGTCCTGCTCAGGGACATGATGGTAGTAAATGGGGTTTGAACCTGGGTCTTCTGCTAGGATAGTACTCAGATTCCCTGTCTGCTGTGCTCAGTGGTCTGGGGGGGTGGGTCGCGTTGCTATGACAACAGTCACCGGGCGGACCGACTCCGTTTTAGCTTTTTTTCCGTGATGAAATAATGGTGCAGGCAAACACGACGTTCATGCATAACGTGATATGAAGTCTCACCTGCTGTGAGGTAGATTTGGGGGCGGAGACTGTGACCGGCGGCTTGGGGGGCAGATTGAGGCGCAGTCCAGTCTCAGAGGGAGATGACAGCGAGCGCGAGCGCGTCACCGTGTGCTCGTGGGCGGGGATCTGGCCGTCCCCAGGGGACACTGGCTGGCCGAGCGTCTGTGTGGGCGTGGTGGGCGGAGACAACACACCTGAAGCTGTGAAGAGAAAAGCACAAGGAAGTAGGTCCTGCAGGTCCTGTTCATGGCATAAAACATCAAGAGAGCCATAAAAATGAATAATTACATAAAGAAAGGCTGCAGGATCAGAGAGAAACAAACATCATCTGGAGAAAAAGTCAGATTTACAATAGCGTTTGGTAATAATACTGATATGAATTGTGATTCTGATTAGTAATAGTTCAGAAAACTAGAACTAGAAAGATCATCTTTCATCATATCCTGATGAGAGTTGAGTAAAAATGCAGAAAAACCACCCGGAGCGCCTTACAATCAGTAGTTACAGGGACAGTCCCCCCCTGGAGACACTCAGGGTTAAGTGTCTTGCTCAGGGACACGATGGTAGTAAGTGGTGTTTGAACCTGGGACTTCTGGTTCATAGGCGAGTGTGTTACCCGCTAGGCCTATTAGCATATAGCCTGCTGATATACAAGTATTATTTTGGCTTGAAATATCTAAATCTTGTTCTCCTATTTCCTTGTTTTTATCACTCCATCCTGCAATTCACCTTTTTTTTTCTTTTCTTTTTACAGAGCAACAATTGTCACACGTTCAGCCACATTTAACCTCCTTTCAATCACCCGGCTCCTCCTTTTCATCCCTCCATCCTCCCATTGAAGCCCATATATTTTACACTTCCAACCAGGAGTAGTACTTATACCACATGAAGCCTAATATATCCTAACACACTGTGGCCCCACCACACGCAAACACTACAATTTTTAAACATGTCTCAAACATCACCAAACTTCACGTGACACATTGTGGCTCCGATGTTAGCATTGTTGATGCTAGCATTCACATTTTTTAACATGTCCCAAATGTCACAAAATTTTTACCCGATGCACCGTGGCCACGCCCTCTGACCGTTGATTAGCATGCTAGCACACCAGTATTAACATGCTTACTGTATTTGCAAACATGGCACAAATGTCCCCACATTTCACCCAACGCACCACGGTCATGCCCCGTGACTTGTTTATGCTAGTGTTAGCATGCTGTGTGGTGTGTAGTGTGATGATAAGATGACACTGGCGTCCTCGTAGTTTGTCATAAAAGTGAGAACAGAGGTAAGGAGGGGCAGAGGGGAGATTTTTAACTTTTAGGTCAGTTCTCCACTCTGCAGGTTCTATGGATTGTTAACTTTGAGTAAAAGGTCACACACAAACACAATCATATAAAACCAACATGCAAATCGTGGCATCAGAACTGGTTCCTGTATTCTGTTCTCACCCTGTTTCCATCGCTGTGTGTGTGTGTGTGTGTGTGTGTGTGTGTGTGGGTCGGTCCCGTGTCACCTGACATTCACCAGGGTAACGTGGGTGACGTGGCCCTCACGGCCAGACACTGCAGCAACTGCTAATTTTAACTGGTCACCCTCACACACACACACACACACAGGTATGATCTACAGAACATCCTAACAGTGATGATGTCATCTGGACATCAGACAGTGCAGAGAGGGGTCAGAGGTCAATAACAAGATGTTGGTTTGTATAAAAATCTCCAACCACGAGCCTGCATGGGGGATTTACAGGGATTATGTAAGGAAGGAAATGAGGATTCAAACATATAAAATTGTATTAGTATATGAATACAAAAAAATATATAAAATGGCTGATTTCTTTCTGTTTTCTGTGTGACCATCTCAGGGAGGTCAGGTCAGAGGTCAAAGGAAATCTACCTCCCCATCAGAATGTGGGTCAGCTCATGCCGAGATCATATTGAAAACCGGTCCAGAAGACACATCCACACTGTGACCCGGGGCGCCATGTTGGGGTTATTTAGGGGTCAGGGGTCAGACCATGTGACTCCTCACAGCAGCAACAGTCCTGCTTTTACTACTTCCCTTTAGTTCTTTACCTGGCTTGAAAGTGGGGTTGTTATGTTTGGTAAAGCCGAACTCTTTATTCAGACTGTTGGTTTATTTCTATATTCATTTATTTATTAAATAACTAGAACCGCCGCAGTGAGTGTGAAGTGGATTGTTCCGGGTCGCTGTGGTACCGGTCGGAGTCGTGGACGTTCGCTCTTCTCCCTTTGGAGGCAGCTCAGGTCCTGGGAGCAGGTCCCAGAGCAGCGTCTTCCAGGAACTGGCTTCACCTGGTGTGGTGGTGGTCAGAATATCTTCCATCCAGTGGCCTCCACATGGCCTCCAGATTCCTCACGTTCCTCACACCCATCTCCACCCGCCACCACCCAGCGTTCTTGTCTCTTTAAAATGTAACATTATAGCCCCACCCACCTCGCTACTTCCATGACTCTATAGTCAGCGACGCCTTTTTCTGAAAGCTCTACTGGTGGTGATTGTTGACTGGGTGATGAAGGTGACCTTGACGGGAAGTCAGATGTTCTTCAGCATGAGCTGATGTCTTCAGAGCTTCTCGTTAAAAAAAAACCCTCTATCGTATCGCGTAACTTTCTTAGCAAAACCCACAACCCTCTGAGCATGGGGTTTAGAACCATGGACGATGTACATATATCCACTCTCCTCTACTCTCCTGAACCCTGCTGGAGAACCTCAGACTCCGCCTCCTCTCCAGAAACATGGTGCCCACAAGCCACGTGGTGCGGGGCGGTTAAAGACCAACAGAAGGCTTTTTCCAAGGTTTGCAGGGGAATCTGGAACATTCTGATCATCCAAACCCGAGCAGCCAGAGGCTCTGCAGGAAAATGACTCACCTCAGGAGGAGACACACCTAATAAAGCCAAGATCCAGAGCGACCTCCCGCGTCCCCGCGACCAATAGAATCACAGCAGGACGCGCCCTGCCGGGAACAGGAAGCCCCGGCGCCGTTCCTGCCTTTATTACGACCTTCTGAGGAGCTGGAGGGAGCTCTGGAGCTTCCTTTCATCCTCGCCGATAAGAAGGAGGACCTTGTACCGAGCCGGCCTTGCACCTCGAGAGCAGCCATAACAACACAAGACCAAGCAGCAGGAGCGGAGAAGAGGGACGCGTACCTCGCCTGGCCCGGGAGAACAGGCGCACGCTGGCCGGAGCCGAGCTGGATGAGGGCCTGAAGATGCCGCTGAAGCTCAGTCGCCGCGGCGACTTGGGCGGCGAGTCCTGGCTGGCCAGGTTGGGGTACGGGAAGATGGTTTTGGGGGAGCCTGGGCTGGGGAACGGGCCTTTAGTTGGACTGGCAGGACAGATGGCCGCTTCTTCCTACGGAGGTTCAGATGGGCTGACATCATCATGATCATCATCATCAGAGGAAGAGTAAATGAATGCACATTTATAGTCTTCAGAAACACAGTTCACTCCTCCTGAGAAGCTCAGGCCGAGTGAGATGTGATTTCCTACACGGTCACATGACCAAACCCAACAAGAATACTGTCACCTTCCTGCCGCCATCTTTCTGGGCGGGGTCCAGGGGACTCGAGCCAAATCTGGACGGGTCCTGCAGACGGACAGACATCCTCATCATCATAATCATCCCCAAAAAAACCCCAGATTCTGAGCAGCGTTCAGCTTTTTAAAAAAAATCCACCTCAACATCACACAACAGCAAACGCTCCTCCACTTCCTCTTCCCGCAGACTTGTACAAAACTGACCCCTGACCCCCGCGGAGGCGCGCCGACCCCGCCCACGCGGGCACGAGCACAACTCACGGGCACGTCGAGTCGCAGGGCGCGCGTCTTCTTCCTCGTGTTCCTGCGGGACTCCATGACGGGGCTTCTTCCCATGTTCTGCGGGCGGGAGCCCGTTCTCTCTCTCTCTCTTCTCTCTCTCTCTCTCTCTTCTCTCTCTCTCTCTCCGTCCGCGCGCTCCTGCGCAGGAAGTTTTGACAGACGCGGCGCGCGTGCGGGCGGGCGGCAGGTACGCGAGGGGGCGGGGCGATGGGCGGGGCGGCGGGCGGGAGCGCGCGCGCGACAGACGCACGTAAACAGAGCCGAAAGGGAACAGGTTCAAAGACGAAGGCGAAACGAAACGATGTTGATTTAATGTAAATGAAACACAACAAACAGCACTTGAGTCGCCATTTTCACTGTAGGATGAGAGTTTAGATGGTCCAGCTTGCGGGTGTGGGGCGGCGGGGGCCTAGCGGTTAAGGAAGCGACCCCGTAATCGGAGGGTTGCGGGTTCGAGTCCCGATCCGCCAAGGTGCCACTGAGGTCCCCTTGATGAAGGTCGCGTCCCCACACGCTGCTCCCCGGGCGCCTGTCATGGCCATGGTGCCAGTCAAGTGTCCAGTGATGGAAAAACAGCTACATTCATGTTTGTTTGTTTTTTTTAATTAAAGTTTCTGCTTCCTGTGACCAATAAAACGAATATAATAATTTCTGAGGAACTTGAAAGCTTTTAATACTTTTTAAAAAACCTTGAATGAAGGTGCAGGACTTCAGGTATCAGGGTGGGATCTTCACTACATGGTTCTCCAAATGACTCGGAATGATCCTCCCCCAGGACCCTCCATACATCTGGTGCAAATGGATGATGATGCAGAAGCGGTGAAGAGCGGTTGGATTCTCCTCATCCGGCTCCTCCCACAGTTTCAAAATGGTTCACACTCGCTTACGAACCAGAAGACCAAGGTTCAAATCCCACTTACTACCACTGTGTCCCTGACACTTAAGCCTGAGTGTACAGGGACAGTCCCCCCCTGGAGAACTACTGATTGTAAGTCGCTCTGGATGAAAGGTGTCTGGTAAATGCTGGAAATGTCAAAACGTACAGCTTCAGCAGAACGTCTGGTGGACCGTGATCAGTGTTAAAGCTTAAAGAGGACCTACATCAAGACTGGAGGTCTGTAGGAGGGACCTGGCGACAGTCAGGACAGGAGGAACGATCCAGAGCCCGCCGGCGCACGGCACACAACAAAACAGACATTTTAAGGTGTAAGATGTAAAATATTTTATTTGTGTAAATGCTCCTAAGTTCAGTTCTGAACCCCACCATCACTCTGCGGATTTCAGAAAGGCTTCGTTTTCCAAAAATTTAAGAGGATACTGTACAGGACAACGCAAAAAAAGGTTGAGCCAAACACCAGGAGACTGCAGTATTTTACAAGACAAGAAAAATATTCATGAAACAATTTTGTTACAACTGTTTGCTGAGAAAAATATATACAATTCATCTTTTCCAAGTTCAAAAATACATGCCCTGTACAATACTGAGTTCAAGACAGTCGGTTTTCTCAACTTCAAATTGTTTTAGCTCACGCGCTCCCTCACACGCAAGTCCACTTCAATCTCAAACTGAAGTTTGACACGCAGGTTCCTGATTAATGATTCGTTTTTTTAATTCAGCTGTACAAAAGCAGATCAGTTCCAGATTTCCAGGAAATGCACGACATCTACAGAGCAACGCGTTCACCTTCAGAGACGGGACGGGACGAGACGAGCTTCGCCGTCCCGGAACAAATATGTACAAAAATCCATATAAAATCCAGCAGGGCCTACTGGTGAGAAGGTCTGGATGGAAAATTCACAGTTCGTCTCTCATTCCAAACCTGATCGACACTGAGGGTGGAACCGGGGGGGTGAGTCCAGATTTGAGATTTTAAAAAATAAAAACAAAAACATTTTTTTTTTTTTTTTGGCAAAGTCACCATTTTGAACGCAAAGGTGTTGAAAGTCAAATATACATAAAATTCAAGTGGTCAAACGTTCAAGTGGGAGAAAATAAAAGCCACGAGAAACACTATGGTACGAAAAACCCTAAATACAACAAAATACTTTCCTGTGAATTATTGAAATTACTTTGCACATTCTGTACAGAAAAGTAATATATAATATATTCTTTTAAAGTGATATTATGATATCCATATTAAATAAATCTGAAAAGACAATAGAACAGAACGAAACACTGCTACAAAAACACTGAAAGATTCATATGGTGTATTAAGGTAGTATTTGGTCAATCGTTCCTATATTTTCTGTTCTTTTTTTAATTTTTTAATTTTTTTTTTTACACTTTGTACACAAGTAACAGGGACTCTTCAAACTGCGGACATGGGCGGCGGCGCGTTTCCCCCGGGCCGCGGGTCCGCCTCACGCATTCACACGCTCGGTAATAAATAGAAAAAGCGGCGCCCGCCTCCGCCGCGGGCCACGCAGAGTAAGCGAGGATAAAACTGACTCATGGAATCAAGTATTAAAGCGAGTTCGTTTGTGAGTTTGTTTCTTTTAGTGCAAGTTAAAATTTCCCTTCGCGGAAGTTGGCTTCGTACATTCCCCGTTCCGACCTACTGCACGGCTCTCCACCAATCGCCTTTCAGCTAAAGAATCTGTCCCCTCCCCCTCCACCAATAAGGCAAGCCTGGCACAGTGCTCTCTTCTCATTCGCTGGTGTATTCTGTACCCTGAAACACACACACACACACACACACACACACACACACTCATCTTGTAGTAAGTAGGCACAATGACACACACACACACACACACACACACACACACACACTCATTGTAAATGCAGGACGTCCAATCGTCTTCCTCTGAGCGCTACGTCCTTCATCCGAATTTAGTGTTCAGCTGCGGTGGGAAAATCCCACCAATCACAGCGCGGCACGTTCGGGGCCGACGCCCCTCTCCTCCGTCAGTTGATCCACTTTCGGCAGTTGACTGCTCCGCAGTGGCACTGGATCTTGTGCTGGTCCTCCACCTGCTCCAGTCGATAGTCGTAGCAGAGCTGGAGAGACGAGAGGGTGGGGGTGGAGTTACAGCGACAGACTCCGCCCCGAGCGTGCAAAGGGCGGGTTAGACACACCCACCTCTTCTCCCTTCTCGATCCTGCGGCTGGCGCTGATGATGATCTTGTAGCCGCGCTCGAACGCCACCACCTCGGCCACGCAGTTGGGGGCGCAGGAGTGATTGATGTACCTGAGGGGGGCCGGGGAAGGACTTTACACTCAGAACGGCGGTTTACGGTTCCAGAAAGTTGCGGCGCGACTCACCTCGCCAGGCCTCCCGTCAGCGTGGCGTCGATGACCCATTCGGCATCGATGCGGAACATGTACACAATGCGGTTCTGGGGGGGGAGAACCACACACACCACACAAGTTTTTAAATAAAATGGAACAGCGAAACTGTAAAAACGAGCCGTGTGACTGAGTCTCGCAAGCGGAAAAAATGAATAAGAGCGAGACGGCGCGGAGACAAAATTCCAACCTCTTATTTTACAAATCTGATCCCGCACACTTACACCCCTCACGGGACTAAAGTGGGGTGTTCAAATGACGATGCAGACATGGACGTGGGCTGGTACCTGGCGGGTGACACACTCGCCTATGAACCAGAAGACCCAGGTTCAAACCCCACTTACTACCATCATGTCCCTGAGCAGGACACTGAACCCTGAGTGTCTCCAGGGGGGGACTGTCCCTGTAACTAGTGATTGTAAGTCGCTCTGGATAAGGGCGTCTGGTAAATACTGTAAATGTAAATGGACGGTTCTGCATGGATGTAGTAGAGAACATAATTTATTTCGTGAGATTAAATAGAAATGACGTTGTTTGTTCTCGTTAAAAAGTAGTCCCGGTAGTGAGTGTGGCGGACGTTCACGCCTCTTTTAAAAAAAAAAAAAAAAAAAAAAAAAGTGATTGTCACTTGTGATACGCAGCAGCACAGCACACGGTGACACAGTGAAACGTGTCCTCTGTATTTAACCGTCACCCTTGGTGAGCAGTGGGCACCATGACAGGCGCCCGGGGAGCAGCGTGTGGGGACGGGACCTTCATCACGGGGACCTCAGTGGCATCTTGGCGGGTCTGGATTCGAACCGGCAACCTTCTGATTACGGGGCCGCTTCCTTAACCGCTAGGCCACCACCGCTGTCCCCACTACTGTAAAGGTTCTTCAGAACGTCCTACCTGCCGATGGTACATCAGCACTTTCCTGCTGGCCACCTCGCTGCGGAGAACGTTCCCCAGGTACTCCATCACCATCGTCTGCTTCTCGATGTCCTTGGCGGCGAACAGCCCCAGGCCCTGAAAGAGGGAACGGCGCACGGTGAAAAACGCGCTCCGCCCGCCGCCCTGCCGGGAAAACGAGACGCGGCGCCCCCACCTGGACGCGGGACTGGGCCAGGTAGACGTTGAGCCGCCACTCGCTCTGCAGCCGCCGGTACTGGGAGGACTTGGAGTGGACGAAGTGTCTGCTGTACGGGCAGCCGCCGTCGGGCGGGGCGGAGTTCAGGACGGAGCTGGACTGGGGCCTGGTGGAGAAGCAGCGGTCATCATTCCGGCCGGACCTGCGCGTGCACGCCGGTTTCCGGGGGAACGCGTACCTGCCGGGAATGGGGCGGGTCCTGGACTGCGTCCGCGCGCTGCCCGACGGGTTCACCTCCACCGGGATCTCCAGGAGGGGGTTCCGCCCGAAACGGAACCGGTAGCCTTTACACGCCTCCACCCCGGGCAGCTGGAACACAAACGGAGCGCCGAGCATCACATCCTGCTCTAGAGGCTCATTTTAAATGAACGATTTATTGATTAAATCTGTTAATTAAATAACCAGTGATTTATTTATGAATCTTCCAAATGAGGTGTGTTTTCCAAAGGTTGGACAGGGTCGGAATTTTTAGCAAGTAAGGGAGCAGACTCATAATCTGAAGTTTGGTGGTGTGAGTTGTGTGTGAGAGTGTGTGTGGTGTGGTGTGTGGGCGTGTTGTTTGTGAGTGTGAGTGTGTGGTGTGGTGAGTGTGTGGTGTGTGTGTAGGTGTATGAGAGTGGTGTGTGTGTGTAGGTGTATGAGAGTGGTGTGTGTGTGTGTAGGTGTGTGTGTGAGTGAGAGAGTGTGTGTGAGTGAGAGTGTGTGTGTGAGTGAGAGTGTGTGTGTGAGTGAGAGTGTGTGTGTGTGAGTGAGAGTGGTGTGTGTGAGTGAGAGTGTGTGTGTGAGTGAGGGTGTGTGTGTGTGAGTGAGAGTGGTGTGTGTGAGTGAGAGTGGTGTGTGTGAGTGAGAGTGGTGTGTGTGAGTGAGAGTGGTGTGTGTGAGTGAGAGTGGTGTGTGTGAGTGAGAGTGGTGTGGTGTGTGTGAGTGGTGTGGTGTGTGTGAGTGGTGTGTGTGTGTGTGTGTATGAGTGGTGTGTGTGTGTGTGAGTGTGTATGAGAGGTGTGTGGTGTGGGTGTGGGTGGGAGTGTGTATGAGAGGTGTGTGTGTGAGTGTGTATGAGTGGTGTGTGTGTGAGAGTGTGGTGTGGTGGGTGTGTGGTGAGGGTGTGTGTGTGTGAGGGTGGTGTGGTGTGTGAGTGGTGGTGTGTGTGAGGGGTGGTGTGTGTGAGTGGTGTGTGTGTGTGTGTGTGTATGAGTGGTGTGTGTGTGTGAGTGTGTATGAGAGGTGTGTGTGTGTGAGTGTGTATGAGAGGTGTGTGTGTGTGAGTGTGTATGAGAGGTGTGTGTGTGTGAGTGTGTATGAGTGGTGTGTGTGTGTGAGTGTGTATGAGTGGTGTGTGTGTGAGAGTGTGTATGAGTGGTGTGTGGTGAGAGTGTGTGTGTGAGTGTGTGTGTGTGAGTGGTGTGTGTGTGTGAGTGGTGTGTGTGTGTGAGTGGTGTGTGTGTGTGTGAGTGGTGTGTGTGTGTGTGTGGTGTGTGTGTGTGTGTGTGTGTGTGTGAGTGGTGTGTGTGTGTGTGAGTGGTGTGTGTGTGTGTGAGTGGTGTGTGTGTGTGTGAGTGGTGTGTGTGTGTGTGTGTGTGTGTAACAGGTACCGATTCGGCGATGCGGGCTACAGCAGACACCGTGAGGCCAAACAGGTCTTCGCCCTTCAGGTAGACGGGAAAAAGTCGCAGCATGGCAGACTCCGCCCGCCTCTCAGCCACAGGACCCAGAACTTTATTCCAAACTCCTGCGCGACACACACACACACACACACACACACACACCAACAGTAAGCAGAGTTAATGGCGTGATTACACGGCGAGTTGTGCGTGGCGCGGTTGGCGGTCGCTCTCCCACCTTTGGCGCTGCTGCCGGTCAGCACCAGCTCGTCGTACCCCGCCTCCTGGACGCGGATGACGAACTCGGGCCGCGCCCCCTTCTCCTCCACCGAGCAGAGGTAGTGGCAGCGGCGGTTGGCGTGCCGCATGCTCCAGTAGAAGCGGCCGGCCTCGTAGCCCACGGGGAAGATGGCCGCGTCCGAGTGGAAGTCGGGCATCTGGCCGGGCAGCAGCTGGCCCATGGCGTGGAACACCAGGCTGCCCACGCGGAAGGTGTGGCCGCGCTCCGGCCGCTGGACGGCGCCGGCCATCTGCCGCACCTCGTCCCGCTGCACGTACACGCGCCGGAACACGGCGAAGCAGCGCAGCTGGTGCTCCAGCAGGGCGGCGCCGGCGGCCACGCCCCCGGCGGCGCGGGGCCGGTGGGCGTGGCACAGCATGGTCTTGTCCTTGAAGAAGGTGCAGCCGGCCTGCAGCGCGCAGGTGAAGTGGTAGACGTTGAGGCAGCGCAGGCGGTGGCAGCCGGTGGTGGCGCCGGTGCGCTGGCAGGCGGCGCAGCAGACGCCGGTCCCGCGCCGCAGCGCCAGCTCCACGTTGATCAGCGCGCCGGCCTGCGTCTCGTAGACCTCGGTGGACCACAGCGCGCAGTTCAGGTGGACCCAGGTGTCCAGGTCCAGGTTGAGGAGGCGGGCGGGGCCGTCCGTGAGCCCGTCGCCCTCCTGGTGGCAGAAGCAGCAGCGGCGGCGGTCTCGGGGGAGGGGCTTCGGCCGCAGCGGCGCCCCCAGCTTCCTCAGCAGCACGTCCACCTCCGCCTCGTCCTCCACCGCCTGTCCGCCCACCGTGGGGACCACGCCCTTGTGCCCAGACAGCTGCACGGCCCACTTGCGCCAGCGGAGGCCTTTGGGCCGCTTGCCGTGGTGCGGCGGCGGCGTGTCTGACGCCGAGGGGTCACGTGACTTCAGCTTCATAGTAACACGCAGGGCTTCTAGAGGCTTCTCCTCCAAAAACTCCGCTTTGATTGGCTCATGGGGGGCTGGGGTAGCTAAAGTGTATGGGGACAGCTTGGGCTGCATCTGGGCGAGACAGTGGACGTCCAGGGAGGACATGTTGTTGCTGTACTGGTGCGGGACTTTACTGAGGCCGCCGCAGTAAACGCCCATCGCCTCCTGCGGGGGAAAAAAAAACAAAACAGGAAATGTGAGCCACAGCGACACCTAGAGGCGAATGGCGGTGATGAAGCCGGGAGCGGACCCACCTTATTGTCCACCGGGGTCTTCCCCGGAGAGGACGAGCTGTGGAGAATAAGACAGGTGTGGCTGCAGAACACCATCTCCCCATCTGCAGCCAACGGGGTCTCCTGGGAACACAGGCGAGCCATTTTTACATTAACAGCATTTAAAAGACAGGGACAGTCCTCCCCTGGAGACACTCAGGGTTAAGTGTCCTGCTCAGTAAGTGGGGTTTGAACTTGAGACTCTGTGGTCACCCAGCTTATAGTGTCACCACCCTGTTCGTTTCATAGCTGGGCTTGTACGACGGTATGAAATTGTGTACCTGGTGGTAGTGACCTAGTGGGTAACACCAGAAGACCCAGGTTCAAACCCCTGAGCAAGACACTTAACCCTGAGTGTCTCCAGGGGGGGACTATCCCTGTAACTCTGGATAAGGGCGTCTGGTAAATGCTGTAAATGTGTACCTGGGTGTCCCTCTTTGGGTCCTTGGGGGACCTACGGACTCCATTTCCCAGAACCACCACCTTGCAGTGGCGACACCACTGAGGCTTGGGACCTGGGCTGCTCCGCCCCTTCATGCTGATCTCTGTGGGCGTGGCCAGATCTGCAGCTCAGAAGCAGAACATTATTAACCCACGGCTGCCTGTATCCTGATCTCGCAGTTCACACCGCAGGCGTCGAACTGTCCACGAGGGCGGCGCTCTCACCTCGTGCGGTGGGGAAGCGGGGCAGCTGCTGCAGCTTCTGGTCATACATCACCTGATGCGCCCCTGGGCCCGTCAGGCGCACCGCAGCCCCCTGAGAGACCCCAGGTCCACGAGGAGCGGCGGCAGGCGTCCTGCATGCTCCCATGGTGCCCTGGAGGGGGCGGTCTGGGGCGCTGCTCACCTCGTAGCTGCTGGGGATCTTCACGTGCAGCAGCTCAGCGATGGCGGTCACCACACCGGTGATGTTCTGCGACAAAGATGCCAGCAGAAGAAGAACAGTCTTCATGTGGCTCGAATGTCGAACCGTATTTAGCCTTTTTTTTGGTACATCGGCCTCCCTTTCATTAAAGGCCATTTTTAATGAAGTTAATTAACCCCATGCTGCTGTTATGGGAACGATTGTTTTCCATTGGTTGCTTAACAACATGCACATTTCCAGGACTTAAAATATTAGAATTTAGGTAATAATCAAAAATATTAAATAAAATCAAAATTGGTCTAATTGATTTGATTTATCCTGCCTGTATTAGTATTATTATATGTATATATAACATTATTATGTATATAACATTCCTAAGGCAGTGGGGTCCTAGCGGTTAAGGAAGGTACGTCCCCACACACTGCTCCCCGGGCGCCTGTCACGGTGCCCACTGTCACCAAGGGTGACTGTTAAATGCAGAGGACACGTTCTCACCGTGACAATCACGTCACTTCCACTTCAGTGTCTTACAGTTTGTCCGAAATGTTGACTCACTCACCTCAGCAGCAGCAGGTTTCAGGGTGATGGCGATGGAGACCAGCCCAGAGTCCGAGCCGTTGTGCAGGGGACTGAAGATGGTGGACGTGGGCTCCTTCTTTATGTCCCGCAGTCGCACTTCTAGCAGACAGCAGAGTGAAGAGCAGAAGTTCAATTCACAACGACAGGAGAAGACACCGACGAGTCACATAAACAATGGCCGCCGCTACCTGTCCCACTGCAGCTGGGCAGCAGGGGGATGACTGGGGACGGGGCGGGGGACGGGCGCTCCTGTTTAACCAGCGTCAGGTCTGGGTAGCGGCTGATCTCTATGTCCACAACGCTCTCCGGTGACGAGGAGGGAACGAAGCTGTCCGGCGAGTCTCTGTCCTCTCCCTGCTCCTGGCCCCTGGACATCAGAGTTACGGTATGAGTAAGCACACAGAGGACGGGAAGTGGACGCCTGGGGGGTCCAGACTTACCTAAGCTCCTCCTGGTTGTTATGTGGGGGGGTGGGGAGGGAGGCGGGGACGTCCACGGTCTTGGGGGCTTGAGAGAGAGCCCGGGCCAGCATCTCCTCCTCCGCCTTCAGCTGGAAGGGCCTCAGCACCAGGCCTTTAGTCACTGCGAGGGACAGAGGGGACGTCAAACGTCGCAGCGTGGCACCAACGAGCCACGCGGTCGGGACGAGCAGAGTTACCGTCGTGGCTGCCGCCGAGCGCGGCTCTGCCGGTCAGCTCGTCCGCCGTGGCGAAGCCGTTGAGGATCTTCTGCCGCACCATGGGGGGAGGCGTGGGGGGTAGAGATGCGGGCGGGGTGGGGGGGTTGCTCAGATTGTTCTGCTGTAGAGAAGTTCACGTTCACAATTCGCTACCAACTGAGACGTTACATGACCTCTGACCTGCCTGTTTTACAGCCTGGCTGCACCAGTGACCAGAGACGAATCCCAAACCACCAAGGTGCCACTGAGTGATCATGGCTGCCCACTGACTTAAATGCAGAGGACACATTTTGCGGTGTCACCATGTGCTGTGCTTCACGAAGACAATCACTTCACTTACACTAACAGCATTGGCTTGAACCTCATTGCACGACGATTAAAAGAAAATTAAAGGTGAAGTGATTGTCACATGTGATGCACAGCAGCACAGCACACGGTGCACACAGAGAAATTTGTCCTCTGCATTGAACCAATCACCCTGAGTGAGCAGTGGGCAGCCATGACAGGCGCCCGGGGACCAGTGTGTGGGGACTCAGTGGCACCTTGGCGGATCGGGATTCGAACCGGCAACCTTCTGATCACGGGGCCATTTCCTTAACCGCTAGGCCGCCACTGCACCATACAGAGCAAGTTGTCAAAAGATGTGTCCCTGTCTGACCTTGTAGATGAGTTGGGAGTAGTAGTCGGACACGCCGTCCAGAGAGGCGCTGCCGAACGTCCCAGACAGCCGACTCTCCCCGTCCAGCTGCCCGCTGCCATACGGCACAAAATGGGCAAAGTTGACCCCAATCAGCGGCTCCATCAGGGGCAGCAGAGAGAGCTGCGGTCAGAAGAGGTTTCATTCAGACCGCTTTTTGTGCTTGATTTTACACATAAGCATGCATTTTAATTTAAGCACCATCGTATCCAATTACAGTCATGTTAGAAGATTCTACTGCTATTAAAAAGGGCTGCTAGTAGCCTAGCAGGTAACACACTCGCCTATGAGCCAGAAGACCCAGGTTCAAACCCCACTTACTACCATCGTGTCCCTGAGCAAGACACTTAACCCTGAGTGTCTCCAGGGAGGGACTGTCCCTGTAACTACTGACTGTAAGTAGTAAGGCCACATCCCTCACAGCTAAACGAAGTTACACAATTCAGGGGAAATTTTTTTTAGACCATTTCATTCAAATCTTCACACATTCACTTAAACCGTAACTGTGTTCCCGAACAGACGAACAGAGGCAGAATTCAGGGTCACGGTTGAACCCCACCTGTTTCAGATGGGTCATGACCGGGTCTGAGGCGGAGCCTGTGATCTGCCGCTCCTCTTCCTCCTTCTTCCTCTTCTTGGAGCGCGGTGCAGGTCTTTCAGCACTTTTGGGCATCCTCTTATTCCGCTGCTTCTTCCAGTCGTGATCTGGGATCAGAGGACCAGGGAAGTCTGGATGTCCTGACGGCTGGCTGTCTGACAGGGTCTACGATGACGAGAAAAAAGGTCAAAAACGCTCAAAACCTAAAGAATTACATGAGTAAAATGCTGCTGGGTAGTGATGTGGGAAGAGAACTTTACTCAAGTAAAAAAAAAATTATCCAAAAAAATTACTCAAGAAAGTAATTTTACTCAAGAAAGTATCTAGTGATAAAATTACTCAGGTGGATTGTAAAATCTTCTTTATTTTTTACAAACGATGTTTTTTCAGACAGAAAACTATAAATGTGCTAAATAACGGAGGTCTGGGGCGCCCCCGGTAAAGCGGACGGAGGTCTGGGCGTGCCTAATAAGGCGGCCGGAGTCCCGGGCTTGCCTAATAAGGTGGGCGGAGTCCCAGGCGTCCCTAATAAAGTGGCCGGAGTCACGGGCATGCCTAATAAAGTTATGGGTTAAATGCGGAGGACAAATTTCACTGTGTGCACCGTGTGCTGTGTATCACAAGTGACAGTCACTTCACTTTAGTTAATGTGCTCAAGTAAAAGTAAAACGTTTGCCGTTGTAAACCTGCTCTTAGAAGAACGTTCCTCAAGTTACTTCCCACCTCTGGCTCTGCTCTAGGTCTGTAATTGGTTTACTGCTCTACCGTACTCACCCCGTTGCTGTCGGCGGAGCTCTGTCTCAGCAGGGCCTTGCAGTCAGTGTACCCGTCCTCCTCCGACCGCAGGCTGTCCTCTGACCTCTGATGGGACAGCATCGGAGGTGGCGTGCCCTTGTTCTTCAGTAGGTGCTTCAGGAGCTCATTGCCCGTGTCCCCTTTCAGGCTGTGGGCAGGGCTTTGGCCAGCCGCGTGAGGCGAGGTGGCATCTTTCTCCACCTTAACCGTGCCCAAATCGGCCAACCTCTGCCCATAGCACTCGCTGGCGCCCTCTACCTGCTCCAGTTTAATGTTGCTGAGAATCACGTCGGCGGACAGCTGGCGCTCCAGCTCTGAGGGCGCGAGGCTCCCGGCAGAACCTGGCGTGGAGGAGCCGGGCTGGGACAACTCACAGATGTCCTGCTCCCCTGGGTGAAGGGACAGTCGGGTGGGGGTGGAGGACGTGTCGGACACGCAGGGGGTCAGAGGCGCGGTGAGGTCAGAGCGGGGGGTTGAAGGGGTGTCGTCGTCACTCTTCTTCTTCCGAGTCCTCTTCTTCTTGCCCTTCTCTTCTGGGATGATGTTGGAGTAGAGCTGGATGAGCGATGGCCCCGACCCAGGGAAGTTTGGAGGGAGGGGTGTGGACGACTCTTGACCAAAAGGGAGGGGTTTCAAATCAGTCCCACCGAATCTAGGAGGCCTGGGCTGTCCTGGGTTGAAGCCAGCTGCTTCCATCATGGTGTTCTCTGGCCAGAAAGCTGCTCCTGGCTCTTGGGGAAAGGCACCGTTGGCCATGAAGGCCCTGGGAGAGGAACCGCTGAGGCCAGGCTGCAGGAACTGCTGCTGCTGCGGCTGCTGCATGAAGTCGTCGGGCAAATCCTGGCTGTAGAGGGCCATCTGGCCGAGGGGCTTCATGTGGACCTCCTGCCCCATCAGGCTTTGCTGCTGTTCCATCTCCATGTGCTGCTTCAACGCCCGCTGGCGCTCCACCTCCTTCATGAGCTGCACCCGCTGCCTCTCCTGCTGCTCCCGCAGCCGCTCCTTGCGCTCGCGCTCCATGAAGCCTTCGCTGAAGGGGTTGGTGTCATCAAAGTTGACGTGTGGAGAATCGCTTCCCGACTGGCCTGGGTTGACAGCCTGTGAGGGCGCGCCGCCGGGCCCTTGGGATGGCATCATGGCGGCCATCCTTGGGCCGCCCACTTGCATGGGACCACCAATGGGTACTGGAGCCACCCCTTGGTGCCAGCCAGGCATGCTGGGACCTCTCGGAGGATTCTGCTGGCCCACGTGCGGACCAGGGCCCATCATCGGCTGGTTCACCGCGGGACCCGCGGGCATCATGGCAGGGGGTCCGTGCATCGCGGCCGGCATGCCTGGCACGCCGGGGGTCTGGACGCCGCATTGCTGCTGCTGCTGCTTCACTCTATACTCCTCGATCAGCTCGGCGTGTTCCTTCTGCTGCTTCCGGACCTGCGTTACAGCAAAACGCCGAAGTTATCACGTGACCTTTCACTTTACATCCAGAACGCAGCGAGAAACAGAAACCCGGGGACATTTACACCCAGTCCACACCCGGCCTGTACGATCTGGCCCTGCGTCCACACGGAGACGCCGTTTCAGGGACCCAGAACGGTTATTTTCTCTTTTCCGCATCAACCTGACCTTTAAACACCGCTCGGGACGTTCTGTGCGTCTCCGTGTGGACGACAACATTTCAGAGGACACACCCGTGGGACGCAGGTAGAGGCTAGCGTTCTCGTGTGGACGGGACGGCAGCAAGCAGAACTACCTGCTCCAGCTGTTTCTGCACCACCCCTTGCTGCTCGGTGACGTGTTTGAGCTGCTCGGCGTCCTCCTCAGGGAACTCCCGTCCAGCCTTCTTGGCGGTCCTCTGTTTGGCCGACAGGGCCTTCTTCGACTTGCGATGGGCCCCGATCTGGTCCTCGAGGAACTTCTGCTGCATCTGCAGGAGATGCTGGGTATCGCGCAGCCACTCCTCATACTGCAGCTTTTGACTTTCATCTGAAAGGAGGAGAGGAAAGTATTCCATCATCCAATACTCCCATGATACCTGCAGAAGACCTCAGTGAAGCAATGCAGGTCACTCACTAACAAATCCTGGTCCAAAGTTGGGTGGATCAGGCCTCACCACACGGGGCGCTGGTTTGCAGTCCTAAGAGGTGAAAACAAAATTGTTCAAATCAACGACAGGACATGATCGACGATACATTTCAATTTGTTCTGAAACAAGGTGGTAGAATTTACCTGTCCTACAACCTGCTGAACGGGTGCAACTCCCTCAGGACACTGAGGACCCGGTCCAGACTGTCCAACAGGAAACCTACGAAAAAAAATAAAAATAAAAAAACATAAAAGTTTTTTATGGATTTAGCATCATAGCAACATTGATAATACAATGAACAACGTCTCCAGAACTATCTACACTAGGATGAAGTTTTATAATATACACTACCAGTCACTACCCTACTCATGTATGGATTTCTTAAAGGTCCCTTATCATGAAAATGTCACTTTGAGATTATTTAGCATTCATAAGAGTGCTTTCTGTTCAGAAAGTGGCAGCTCAGACGGTCGGACCTGGAATTTGTCCCCTTATGACGTCATAAGGGGAAAGGTTACCTCCTGTTTCTCATGCTTTTTCCCGTCACTCCCCTAAAACATTATCTCTACCGACCGTCATGGCTTTCAAACGTATGAAGCATTGCAGTTGCTCGGTGATTGGATGTAAAAATGAGCACAAATGTATAAAACGAGATCGGGTTTTTTTTCTGGAAAAAAGGCGACACGACTTCCTGTCTGTACCAAACATTGTGGTTGGTGAATGGTGTTGATTATGTAATTTCCGTGAATGCCCGCTCAACCTCTGTAGGTCGCTCTAGTCCTGGTCCCGCCTCTCTCCTCCTCATTAGCAATTAAAGCTACAGACGGTGAAACGGTGCGTCCTGGGAAATGTCATTGTGGGACTCGACCAAAGTGGCTGTAATTCTGCACCACGAGACTTCAGATACAGAATTAGGGGACCAACAAGACCGACATAAAAGCTAAAAATTTTCATGTCAAGGGACCTTTAACAATTCAGCACTGTGGAATAACCTGTGAGGTTAAGTAATTAAGAAATAAAATATTTGAGTCTCTCCAAAGCAGGGAACTTTTGCTGTGATGCGTAAGTTAGACAACGTCAAAGGTTCTCCAACCTCTCCAAAACTCTCAGAAGTTTCTCCATAGCCGCCACAGAGTAGGGGCGTCCATACTTTTGTCATGTAGAAATCGTATTTGCTGTTTTTTGTGCTAAATATAGTAGCCAAATTGGTGTCACGTGTACTAAAGATTCTCTTCAACATGATTCACCAATCAGAAGGCTTGAATTACAGTTCTGATAATCTGCGTGTTGGCAGGGTGTGTCCTGCCACGATTTATTCGAGGTATTGGACACACCCCGGGAAACCACCGCCAACCATGTCACCATCAACAGTAAATATGAACATTTTTTATAAACTGCTTACCTGTTCATGGCCATGGGACTCATATTGTTCTGAACCATCACTTTGTTGATGCCTTTCAGAGCCACCATCTTTGCTTTCATAATGGGGTCGGTGATGGCATCAAAATCTGTAGATAATGAGAGCAATGATATTCAATGAGCTATTTATGCTTAATTAATTCATTTTGGTTGTTTTTGTCATTGTGAGACACAGCAGCACAGCACACAGTGAAACGTGTCCTCTGTATTTAACCATCACCCTTGGTGAGCAGTGGGCAGCCATGACAGGTGCCCGGGGAGCAGTGTGCGGGGACGGGTTTAAAGTTTTGTTTTCATCAAAAATTATGACAAAATATCTTGGTCAAAAGAACCTTTTTGATATGATTCTGGTCATGTGACAATAACTATAACAAAATATATCACGTGGAGAAAATGACGAAAAAGACGAGTCTATAAATTTAACAATAATATAATAAGATTACCTTGTTTTAATTATGGGTTTGACTAAAAGAAAATGCTGTTTTTGACTGGCAGTATAGAATGAATTGCAAATAAATAAATAAATAAATAAAATCCAATTTAATTGACAGATTTTAGTCTTATTTTAGTCAGAATTATCCATGAATATTTTAGTCTGGTTTCAGACTTTTAGTCGACCGAAACTTGACTAAAATGAGTCTGGACGTGACTAATAAAACTAATTAGAACTAAAACGACAGCTTGATGCAAAGACTAGACTAAAACGAAGACATTTTAAAACCAAGTATAAATCAGGGGTCGTACCAACGTTGGGGAAGAAGGAGTCGCTCGACCGCTGTCTGATCATGGCCTGCATCTGCCGCTGCTGCTGCTGCTCCTCGCGCTCCTGATCCAGGAGGTCCTGCAGGAGCAGCGGCTGTTCCTCCAGCAGCAGGGGTCTGTTCTGGCCCAGACCGCAGCCGGCGGCATCCCCTGCGTCCTGGTCCGCTGCGAACGCCTGGCCTTGAGCGAAGCTCGACGCGTCCCCTTGGGCAGTGTCCACGCCCTGCTCCGCGCTCGGACTGGCGTCCTGTGGTGGGACGGGTGTGCCATCAGGTGGATCTGATGGACCTTCACCTGACCGCACCTTGTCCAGCAGGCCGGAGGGCGCGGGTGCAGAAAGTGGAAGGTCAGATGCTGGAGTCACCGCTGGAATTGGCTCTTTGGTGCCGCTGCCACCAGGAGGGACTTCCAGAGACTGGGACAAAGCATTTTTCAATTCTGGTTTCATATCTGGTTCTTCCTTCGAGGATCCGGGGTGCGGACAGTTCTCCTGTTTGATGTTGGCTAGAGGGGGCACCAGTGAGTCTCCAGGGTTTACCTTATTGGAGTCAGCAGAGACTGCGTTCCTCTTCTCCAGAACCGGGCTTTCACTTCGTTCCTCAATAGGATCGCTGAGGTCCAGGTCCTCGCTGAACATATCTTTCTTCACATCGAGGTCCAGGTCAGGGTTCGTGTACGCTATAATGTCAAATTTTCCTGCAGTCAAGAAATCGTCCAGGTGCAAGTCATTCGTCTCCAAATCGAGGTCCTTTCCGTCCTCCGGGTCAAGATTGAGGTTCTCCAGGTCTGCATCCACCAGATCTTTCACCTCAACATCCTCCAAATCTTTAACTGCAGATTCATCAGCATCCAGTTTCTCCCCCTCGGCCCCGGAGATCAGAATCTCATCGCTCTGCTCAGCAGGAGCAACCGCAAACAGACTGGCGGCAGCTGGAGACGGTTGACTGAGGGACCTCATCAACGGAGGAAGGCCGCTGCCGCCAGGCGCGCCGGCCTGCTGGTGTAGGTTGTCCACGCTGGAGGACATCTGGTTGGGGGGTCTGGCGTAGGGCCCGGCAGGGTTTCCCGGGAAGAAGGGGAGTTGGAACCTGCTCTCCGGAGCCCTGTGTCTCAGCTCAATGAACGGCTGTCCCATGATGCTGTGCTGCTGCATGGGCACGGCGCGAGGGTGGAAATGCTGGGTTCCGAGGGGCGTCCCGCCGAACGCGTTGCCAAGGTCAACAGGCCTCTTTGCGTGAGGGTGTGGCTCTGCCATGGGCTCCTGCATGGGATATGACGGTCTGGGGAGGGGACCTTGTGCACCAGGGAATCCAAACCTACTGAAATGAATACAAGTTAAACAATTCCGAAAAAATTCCCAAGACCACTGACTTTTTATTGAAGTTTATCCTTTGAAGATAAAGGTGATCTTGCAACATTAAAATGAAATGTGTTTAATTTGCATGTATACGCCCACCACCCCGTCTGGCCACACCCACCAGAGTTGTTAATCAGTTTGTTCAATTATTAAGTATTGTTAATTGTCATATTAAGTATTTCGTTCAGCTCAGGTTTATTAGTATTAAATCCTCAAAATATTTTCTTTGCATAAATTGAATGTCACAAGCAACACACCAGCCCAGTACTCTCTGTATTCCGCTCTCTTTTCTGGAAACTGGGTTCAAATCATTAGGACCAACCTTGGCATATGCTGCCTCATGCCCATGCTGGCATCGCCCGGAAAGGGTGGCCTGGGAAACGGCCCCTCCAGGGACACGGGCCCCCGCTGATCTGCAGGGAAGTTTCCGGGAAATCTCAGCGGCCCCCTCACAAGGCCGGGCCCGGGATACGGCGGCGGGGGCCGGTTAAAGCCCTCGGCCTGCGGCCCGTGGCCTTCCGGACCCCAGTGCTGGGGGTTCGGCGGTGGATCCTGGGGCCCCTTCTCGTGGCGGATGGCACCTTTCTGCTGCTGCTGCTTCAGAAGCAGCTCTCTGATTCGCTGTCGCTGTTAATAATGAGAAAGCATCAGAAGCGCGAGCGTGAGACTCGATATCGTTCAAGATTTAATGAACAAAGCGCTTATATATCCAACCTGTCTCATTCGTTCCTCGGCCTCCATCAGCGGGACGCTCTGAGGTTCTGAAGGTGGCGTAGAAAATGCCAGCGGAGCGTTGAGGAACGGCCCCGCCCCCATGGCGGTGGCACGGCCCATGCCGGACGGCTCTTTCCCATCATGGGCGGCCCTTTCGGCAGACTGAGCGCGTGGGGTCATGGGCGGCTGCTCGAAGGGATCATGGAGGGGAGTTTGATTTGCCCTGCTGCTATCGTCACATATCCCAGGGTGCTTTGGTGTTTGAGAGCCGGGGATCAGAGGATGAGGCCTGGCTGGAGGAGGCGAGAAGGGATCCTGAGCCGAAAGTGTCCTGGCACCAGGCCGGGGGGTGCCGGGAGGATGGGCGTAGGGGTCGCCCAAGATGGGCCTGGGGGTCCCAGGAGGTTGGGCGTAAGGGTCCGCGTTTCTCGGACAACCGGGGGATTTGGGAAACCTCTCCGCCATTCCCGGATGCGGGGTCCCTGGTGCCTGGGCATAGGGGTCCAGTGACAGGGAGGGGGTGTGGCATGACTGGCGAGGGGGAACTGGACTTGAGGTGTACTGGTCATGTGGTCTGGGTGTACCTGGAGGGTGAGCATACGGGTCCAAGAGAGGCTGAGGGGTGCTGGCATTTTGACCGTAGGTGTCAGGCGGTGGCCTCGGGGTGCCAGGAGGTTGAGAATAGGGGTCGAATTGAGAATAATCGGGTCGGGGGGTGGGCGGGGCATGAGAATATGGGTTTTGGCCAGACGGTCTAATTACCGGGAACTGCTGAGGTTGACGTGACATCCTTGTGGGACTGGAATAGTCCTGACCAATGGCAGGTCGTGGGGTCAGTGGTGGCTGGGCGTAACAGTCATCTTGTGGATTTGAGGGCATCACAGGCCCGAACGCATCACCTCCCCCACGGCGTGGACCATGATGCACTGCGCTATACGGGTCCTGGGCCTGCTGGGGGGGCATGGGGGCTTTGAACATCTGAACAGAGCCTGATTCATTACTACCTGGGATAGGGGTCAGCAAGGGGCGAGCGTAGGGGTCAGAGAGAATCATCCGACCTTGGGGCATCCGCTGATAAATCTCCTTTCGTTGCGCTGGCTTAGAAAACGGGTCGTGGCCGGGAGAGCCAATCAGGTGCCTCCCCTCGACGGGCTGTGCTGCTCGAGGGGGACCCATGGGCTTCAGGAAGGGGTCCGTAGACACCGCAGGTCTCGGGGTGTCAGGGGACTTCGCGTATGGATCCAGGGACGTTGGGGAGCCGAAAGGTTCATTGGAGGTCTTGCAACGTTCTGCAGGATCTGAGAAGGACCTGGGAGACTTGCCTGACTCCACAGAGTTCCTGCGCTGCGTGCTCGGACCCAGGGACGGAGGTCTTGGGGTCCCTACCATTTTAGCATATGGGTCCCAGGGCGAGGAGGGCCTGGATCCAGAGGAGCCAGGAGAGAACATCTGCGGTGACTGCGGCTGGGAGGACGTCCCCGTGCCTGTGGACGGAGGAGGCGGCTGGGGACGCAGGAAAACATCATCAGATGCGCCCGAAGCGGCGGTTCCGGGCCGAGGCAAGCCTGATTTGGGGTTGAACTGGTGTTTCGGGGGCGACATGCCGCCGTCTGGCTGGGAAGGTCCGGGGCTGGAGGCGTCCGCGTCGGACGGACCGACCGCCTGCTGCAGCTGCTGCTGCTGGAGATGCTCGTTCTTCACCTGCTCCAACTTTTGAGTAGCTTCGATCTTGGCCTGCTGTTTGCTTTTCTGTCTCATTTGCTGCCATAAGGAGGACAAAAAAAAACAAAAACAAAAGCAGACCTACTCATAAATTGAATTTATTATAAAATTTTTACAATGATACTTATGTAGAAAAATGAAGGATATTTTGCGTCGTTTTATTCCTTCCTTACTCCATCTGCACTTGGCAGATGGACGCCACAGATGTGTCTGGGCACGATGTCTCAGGCAGACAGACGCCACATACTGATGATTTCACACATTTTTTTTTTTTTTACATTTCGTTCTCTGTCCGCGAACCTCTGCCGACAAAGAAACCGAAATTGGAAGTGCTGAGCACTTACATCTCACCGTGATGTCTCACCTTCCTCAAGACACACTCTATTATACTATTCTCGTCTTTTTAAACTTTACTCGGCGGCACGACGAGGCACAGCTTGGTGGTTTAGGCCTCCGCATCATACAGAACAGCGACGCTTGTCCTGCTGATCTCACCCCGAACCCCGCGATCCCCGGTCAGGAGAGACTCCCTCACCTGCCTGAACTTCCACTCCTGCTCGTGCTCGGACTCTTTGTGCTTCAGTGGCTCCTTGAAGAGCAACTCGGGGTCCATGGGCGGGATGCTGGGGTCGAACGGACTGGGTGGTGGAGCCAGCTGCTGGCTTGGGTGGTGCTGCTGCTGCCTCTTGATGGACTCGTTGGACATCTGGACTTTGTTGATGCGGAGGGCAGCCCTGTTGTCTCTGGCCTTTTGCTAAACGCAGAGATTCAGCACAGAAATTATTTTAAGGACGCCATAAAACACATGATACTTTATGCACAGTCACTATGAGATCATGAATATAGGATTTTTCAGAAGTTGTACCACATATGGCGCTCGATCCTGAGAACTTGCTTTCCTCCACAGCTTCGCAATCTGTTTGACTCTTGTAGCCCAATCTATGGAGAAAGACACCAGAACTCAGCAAACACAAAACGACAGTGGTCCCTGGAACTTTCTTAAGCAAGCCAAGGTCCCTCGAGTTCCTGGTATTGTGGAGGACTGTGACCTGGGTACTCCTCTCTGAGGTTGGGGAAGTTGACGTTGGTGTAGAGGACAGGAGCCACGGTGGCCTGCTCCCCCAGCGTCTCCTCCTTCTCCCACTTCAGGGTGCTCTTCTGGGCGTTGGACAGGGACTCGCCCTCAGCCTCGGTCGCCGCCCCCGGGCCCGGGGTCGTCCAGCCTCCTCCTCCTCCAGAAGGATCCCTGGGAAATAAAACATGTACTTCATTGAAATGAAAAGATAAAGATTATGAAGGAATATGTTGTTACTATGTGAACAACAGACCAGGTGAATTGCGAGTTTGTTGTTAAAGATTTACCGAACAGCGTCTGAGAAGGGCATCCGCTGAGAGGGAGGAAAACTCCCCGGCGGGCCTGGTCCTTCTGCTGGATTCATCTGGGGCGGCAGGAACTGCTGACCAGGATCCATCATGCCGTTAACCATCCGGGGAAACATGCCGCTTCCTGCAGGAACCATCAAACAGAAGCCGTCAGAACACCAAACGCGGACACGAGCCACGCAGGCAGGTGCAGGACACGGGGTGCGGCGAACCGGTACCGGAGTTGGGGACGGTGTGAGGCAGGGTGGGACCCGGTGGCCCGTGCAGCGCAGTCGGGCCCTGCTGTGAGCAGTGAGGAACCTGGCTGGTGCTGGGACTCAGGACCGCGGTGAAAAGCTCCTCCACGTCCTTCCCCTCCAGCTCTACGGGGTGGGTGACATCAGTGGTCCATTAATAGAGAGTCAGGACCAAGTCCAAGTCTTCAGATCTTGTTTTATTAAGATTGTCATGGGTTCGCCCCTCGCCAACTCACCTGGGATCTTGTAGAGTTTGCTCAGAATGGACTCTGCAGGAAAACAGAAGATCCGGTGTGAAAATAATAACCCGACACCAACAACAACCGATTCAGTAAGCGAAGAGCGAGCAGTGGAACGGACCGTCGGTCACCATCTTGTCCAGCTCCGGGCTAAGGATGCCATCGAGGGGCTCCTCGGGGAGAATCCGGGGGGTTCGGGTGGTGCTGGGCTGTGGGGCCGCAGTCTGGTCCACAAGAGAAGCAGCTGCTGAACACACAACAGCGTAAGGAGTGTTAAGACGGCACATGGACGGAGCGGACCAGAGCAGAAGACAGAAAAGCTCAGTCCTGCTGTGTTGTTCCCAGTCGGTTAAAGACTCCCGTTTCCCATTGGACGGTTCGATAAAAGAACCCAGACAAACACCATTTACCAGCACCATCCTGCACAGCAACAGGAAGGTGAATGCAGATGAAAGAAAGAAAAGACCGGGAATGCATGGCTACTGTGAACCAGGACTGCTGGGCTCTTACCAAAAGCAGAAGGTGGGCTCTCCACCTGGAAAGGGCTAAAAGGGAGCCCTACAGGAACCCAGCAGCACCATGGAGATGGAAATCATGCAGCAAGGAAAAAAAACAACATGAAACATTACACAAAGTTCAACTGCTGGCAAATACCACGAGTGACATGAAATGAAGCTGCCGCACGAGCCTAAATGAAGGAGAAGAGAGAGAGCGGGGACCTACCAGACTCGTCCCCTCCCTTTCCCAGCATTCCCAGAAGGTCAGAGTCAGCCAGCGCAACCAAGGGGTCGTCTGCACTCCCTGCAGGTTCGAGAATGGGCTCAGAAAGCAACTCCAGGATGTGTGTGATAAAGTCATAAAGTGTGAAGTGATTGTCACATGTCATGCACAGCAGCACAGCACACGGTGCACACAGTGAAATTTGTCCTCTGCATTTAACCATCACCCTGAGTGAGCAGTGGGCGGCCATGACAGGCGCCCGGGGAGCAGTGTGTGGGGACGGTGCTTTGCTCAGTGGCACCTTGGCGGGTCGGGATTCGAACCGGCAACCTTCTGATTACGGGGCCACTTCCTTAACCGCTAGGCCACCACTGCCCCACCGTGTGTGTGTATTCCATGACTCACTTGGAACTGCAGCTTTGTTGGGTTGAGCAGCAGCTCCAGCCACTGGGTTCAGAGACGGTGGCAGGAAGCGACCACGCTGCTGCATCCTGTTGGTCTGACCTCGGTCCTCCTCCAGGAGACCCCGGTCACATCCCGGTCTGTTCTGCTTGCTCTTGTCGAGCAGGTCCTTCCCAAAAAACGCCTCCTGCGGGACATCACCCGCGGGTCAGTCCCTCCAGGGGATCGGCATGTTGCGATTGCAACAGTGAACACAAGTTTAGCCAAATCGGCGCAGTTTTGTCGCATCACCGCAACTTTTCAGCAATTTTGACGTATCGCAGCAGTTCGTACATGCCGACATTTACCCTCAGAGCAGTTTCCAAGAGTTCTGCGTGGAGGGGGGGGGGTGTAAACGATTATTGCACATCCCTCTCCCTTGTAATAGCTGTTGCGGCCAGGCCGACATTCACCGGGCTACCCGGTCGGTCGTAAGAACGTACCGACGCTGCCGTGGAAAGGGGCGATGTGGGGGATTAACAACATTAACCGAATCGTAACGAACGAAGCTCCGTGATGCGTTGACTGATTCTTCACGGGTGCACTTTCTTTCCTCGCGCTGCACTTTTTCTGGAAACGTGTTGGCGTGACAAAGGCCGGACAACCGCCCCAATTTACCTCTTTTTTTTTTTTTTTTTTTAAATATATTTTTCTACCACAAATCACCCACGGAGAGATGTGCGTCCTTTTGAGGCAAATCATCATGACTTCATCGGTTTCACAGCTGCCTTCACCAGGGAAAAAAAAAAGCCAATCGGTGGGGATCGGTCATCGATGGTGGCTAAACCCGTTGAGGTTTAAAAACGAGCGATCTGCATGATCCTACGGACTGTGCGGCGCCGGCGGTTCAGACTACGTGGGATCATCCCATATTTACATATTCGAGATGCTGCCAGGTACGATGATGACTACAAACCACGCTTACACACACACACATTTATATTTATGCCATCTCGTTTAACTTATTTTTCTGAAACTGTAGCCTTCTACTGATGACCATTACGGTCTATGGTGTAGTGTATTTTGTAATATAATATACTTAATAAATACGAATATTTATTTATTTATTTACCTGCAGGTACGTGGGAAAGGCCTCCTCCAGTTTGGTCTTTTTCTTGCGGTAACGCTTCCTGGTTTTCTCCACGTACTCTAGCGACGGGGGCTTCTCGTCCAATGGGGTATCAGTGGCAGACTCCCCCCAACCTGCAACAGCCAATCACAAATCACTGTCGTGTTGTTGCGCCGCACTGGGACGTTTCTGAAAGAGCGAGCGGAACCTTCGTCTTTCCCCAGGAGCGTCTCGGAGGCGGAGCCCGTGGAGTCCTTCCTCATCAGGCCCGGCTTGGTTTTGGCCTGCCCGGCCCGATTCCTCTGGCGGACCATGAAGCCACCGATGCCTGCGGAATCAGAGTTTCTCGCTCGCTGAGACCTGATACGGTTCTTCTCTGCAGCTCAAACGTTCACAAGTTACCACGCGGAAGCGATTCACAGCTTCTCACGTACGGATTTTACACGCGATTCCAAAGAATACGCCAGGTCCCGTCCTCATGTTCCTACTGTTTATACGCTCGCCACAGATCTCTTCGTTGGAGAAACGAAGGTTCTGGAGACCTGCTTTCAAGATCCTGGTGTTTACTGCAGACAGGCGAGCAGGGGGAGGCGCTGAGAACAGACCCGCCTCCTGCTGCTCCACCTCGCACTCTGACGGACACGTCTCCACCAATCAGACGGCCCGCTCTGCACTACCGCACCGCGGACCACGTTTCTTTACTTCCGCTCCGCACGCTGGACGTACGATTGGACCTGGAGGACGACTTACAAGAGGACACCAGCAATTCTCATTCAGTTTCTGTAGATTTTGAATTTACAAAAACTAAGAGCCCCGATAAGGCCCAGCTTGTCAGGAATAGAGCATGCTGGGAATTGTTAAGTGCTGGACAACTTTTTTAAAATGTATTTATTTATTTTGTGGTGTGCGTGTGTTGGACTCGTCTGAAATACTTTTTAAAAAGTGGGTTTTCAACTGCTTCTTAAAGGTGGTGGTAGTCTCGAAGCAATGTGCTAGTGCTAGAAGCACTTTTTTTTTTTTTTTATTGTGCATGTGTGTGTGTGTGTGCGTGTGTGCGTGCGTGTGTGTGTGTGAGACTCGTCTGAAATACCTGGACGGTACGGCTTTCTCTTCCGCTTCTTCCCTCCATCAGCTTCTTTAGCGTCGTCGTACGGAGCCTCCCGCTCTGGGCTCGAGTCTGACTTCCCATCGCAGCCAGGGTCCCCGTCTGTGCGAACACACACACACACACACACACACACACACACAGTGAGTTTCCAAGCGGGCGGAAGCGACTCGCCAGGCGGCCCTCTGCGCACCTCTGCCGTCGTCCGCGGCGTGCGGAAGCTCCGCCCTCGGCTCCGGCGCCGCCTGCATCACGGCGACGCTGTTCTGGTTGATGATCTTCAGCTTGAGTTTGGGTTTGGTGCGGCGGCGGCGCGACGCCGCGGCCGACAGGCTCTGCAGCTGGCTGAGGCCGGACTCGGTGAGACACACGCCGTCCTGAGTGTACGTCCGCGTGGGGTCTGAGAGGGTCACACACACACACACACACACACACACACACACACACACACACACACACACACACACACACACGGTCCAAAATCCACTTCAAATACCAACCACCGGACCGCCAGAGACTTGGCGAACATCGTTCGGGATGTTACGGAGGAGCTTTACCGAAGTCCCTGGCCTTCGTGAGCGCGAACACGGAGCCGACGGGCTCCAGGGGCAGCGCGGGCGCCATGGCAACCAGAGCTGCAGGCAAGAAGCCACAGAAACGTAAAGTAGCGTCACAAACGCGGATCTCAAGTGCGCTTCTGTGACCGCGGGCCAATGGGAAAGCAGCGTGGCCGTACCGTGCGCGGGCGAGGCGCGGCCTTGACACAGGCTGCAGTCGACGCCGCTGTCGGCCGCGTGCGCCACTTCCGCCTCCGACAGGAGCCCCAGGCAGACGGCGTGGAGCCACCTGAGAACCACAGGAAGCGGCGGGTTATGGTTTACCGGCGTTTACGCGCGCACGGACGCCGCGTGCTCGGCCGACGCCCACCTGTCACACTGCCGGCACTGGACCATCAGCTGGTTCTCGCTGTAGCTGTGGTGGCACAGCGGGCAGGCGGCGAGGCTGGCGCAGGGGGCACACTGGGTATAGTTGCTCTGCCACTCGCAGCGCAGACCGGGGGAGGTGGAGCCACACTGAGTACAAGACACACACCTGCAGGGAGTGAGAGCAGCAGGGTGGTCAGCCTTACACACACACACACACACACACACACACGCTCACATGCATGCACAGACACACATGCACGCACACACACACACGTACCCACACCCACGTGCAACATACAATTTGCACGCACACATTCAAAACATACCATTTGCACGCATGCACACTCACATGCATGCAAAGACACACGCTCACGCACGCACACCCACGTGCAACATACAATTTGCACGCACGCACACGCAAAACATACCATTTGCACGCATGCACACTCACATGTATCCACAGACACGCACGCACGCTCACATGCATGCAAAGACACACGCTCACGCGTGCACACGTGCAACATACCATTTGCACGCACACATGCAAAACATACCATTTGCACGCACACACACGCAAAACATCCCATTTGCACGCACACACACGCAAAACATACCATTTGCACGCACACTCACATGCATCCACAGACACACACGCTCACGCAGCACACACACACGCACGCTCACATGCATGCACAGACACACACACACGCACGCACACACACACACGCGTGCAACATACCATTTGCACCTCCAGCTGCCATTGGGGACGTTGTGAAGGGGCGGGTCCAGACAGTAGGTGTGGTAGCTGATGTCGCAGTCATCACAGAGTAACAGGCGGGCGGGGTCAGATGCTTGACCACACGCTTCACACACGGTGCACTCAAGACAGCGCCAACCTTTACTCAAGACCACGCGGGAGATCTGTGTACAAGCAGAACAGTTGCTTCTCTGTGTGAGTCGATCTTTCGGCTCAGGGGTGAAAGTGAAGTGATTGACATTGTGACGCACAGCACACGGTGACATGGTGAAACGTGTCCTCTGTATTTAACAATCACCCTTGGTGACAATGGGCACCATGACAGGCGTCCGGGGAGCAGTGTGTGGGGATGGTACCTTCATCAAGGGGACCTCGGTGGCATGTTCGACCCGGCAACCTTCCGTTTACGGGTCCGTTTGCTCACCCGCTAGGCCACCACTGCCCCTGTTAGAGGTGTGAACCTTCACCGGTCTCACGATTCAATTACGATTATCGGTGCACCGACTACGAGTGAGACGAGAGTTGTGGCCTCGTTCCCCCGGAGGTCTGAACCAGGCGTTCGTGGCGTCAGGTGAGCGCAGACTGAACACCACCCGTTTTCAAAGGGTTCCACTCAGGCGTTCGGTCAACAGCAAAAAAAAAATAAATACGCTGCCCGCTGCTGTTTTCTTGGCGTCAGTATCTACCAAAATCCCAATGAACGCAACGCGAAAGCATGTACGGCATTCAGAGACGTTCAGTAATGGACGAGGCCTCATGCCACGCCACTCGCTGTACTCCCGGCCAATGCAATTGAACTTGCAGTGGTGGCCTAGCGATTAAGGAAGCGGCCCCGTAATCAGAATCCTCGGTGCCACCGAGGTCCCCTTGATGAAGGTCATGGTGCCCACTGCTCACCGAGGGTGACTGTTAAATGCAGAGGACACGTTTCATATCAGGCTGCCACAGTCACCACCGGCACTACTTTTTATCTAGAAAATCACCAAGCAAATCACGATGTAGCTAACAATTAGATTGTCTTAATCGATTTGATCCACAATTATTGCCGCAATAATTGACTAATATAGCAATGTATACATTCATTTACATATTCAAAACATTAATTTACATATCACAGTGAACATTTCAATACATGTTTATTGCTCTTAAACTCAAAATTACTAAATAAAACTGAGGGTCTAGGCAATTTGTTGCAAGCATAATGAAAAAATTGGTTAAGCATCAGCCCAACTGATGCAACTGAGGTCTGCTGGATGAAGGTCCCGTCCCCACACACTGCTCCCCGGCGCCTGTCATGGTGCCCACTGTCACCAAGGGTGATGGTTAAATACAGAGGACACGTTTCACCGTGTGCTGTGCTGCAGTGTCTCACAATGACAATCACTTCACTTTCACTTTATTTTACACAGATCTAACCGTAGCCTTCTAACCGTAACAGATCTAACAGTGTCAGTTTCTGATATCGCCGACATGAGCCGTTGCCAGGGGGCGGAATAACGAACAAGGAACGCATCATGGTCATCAACAAAATTAGGGGGCCTGTTATATCATACTTCAACATAGATTACAAAGTACAACTTTTTTTCTATATTAATACCCCCACATTTTTCATGTCTTTGAAACGATCACGTTTCTTGAACAGTCACTCACCGGTGTCGCCATATTTGTTTTGGATCCAATGCATGGACATTTTGCCTTGATATATGGTCGAGTCAATGCAAAAAAATTACGTTGACTGGTTAGAAGCCCTAATTTTGCATCTGTGCGATGCATTGATTCTAAAATTAATTTCAACACCCCTAACCCATGTATACACACACACACACACACACACACACACACACACAAACACAAAAGAGCTCCATTAAGATTGTGATGCTGCTGCTCACCTTCATGTTGACACAGTAGGGGTGGTAACACTGACCACACTGCACACAGGCCAGCAGACGACCCTCCACACCCTGTCCAAAACTCCCACACACCACACACATATCCTAAAGCAGAACAGAGAATTAGAACACGCAAGGACACACACACACACACACACACACACACACACACACACACACCAATGAAGCGAGCAACTGACCTGTTTGAGCGTGAACGTGTCGGAGCTGGAGAACAGAACCACGGTGCTGTGCATGGAGCTCTCCTCCTCCTCTTTAAACAGGTATGGAGCGTCTGTGGTGTTTCCCTACACACACCATCATCATCATCATCATAAGTTCAGTACGTTAGTGAACATCAGATTTAGATTTCGTTTTAGCACTAGACCACTACATTTACAGCATTTACCAGACGCCCTTATCCAGAGCGACTTACAATCAGTAGTTACAGGGACAATTTAGGGTTAAGTGTCTTGCTCAGGGACACAATGGTAGTAAGTGGGATTCGAACCCGGTTCTTCTGGTTCATAGGCGAGTGTGTTACCCACTAGGCTACTACCACCCTACACAGTCAGTCTGAAATTGCATGTCTTTAAACACTGAATTGTGACCAGCTGCCTTGGCTTAGAACAACTGGATCAGAGAGGACCACTGGAACAGTGATTATTACAAAAGGTGTGAATGTTGATCATCAGAATGATTTTTATTAAAAATGAATTGGGCCATACTCCAGGGGCTGCAGCGGGATTGAGGTCGTTCTTCATCCGGGATCGTCCCCGCCCACCTCGTCCTGATAACCCCGCCCCTCGAGGTCTCCTTCGTCCAGGGAACCCGGATCCACGACCCTGATAAAAAAAAAATAAAAATTATGAATAACTGTACAGGAGGGCAGAAGAGACTTTTTAAAAAATCCCTCAGGAGATAAGCAGCACATCCTGCCTCCTCGTTGGCCGCGGCGCCCTGTGAACAGAGGAGGTGGCAGATTCCACGGTTCCTGGAAGTGCCGTGAGAACTTCCTCCACTTTGTTCCAGGGGGAACTGCTAGCGCTCCCTAAACTGCTCCGCCAGGAGTTCCCAGTGACATGAAATGTACCGGACTGGTGCCACATGCCCAGCTTACATCACCAGAGAATTCGCCATTAAAACCTGGCATTCGAATTCCAGGCATAAATGATGTATATGAAAACGTCTCCCCTTTATTGAGCTGTGCGTGGGGTGTATCAGAGTAGTAATAAGAAATGTAAAAAACACTCCACATCGGGACAATCATCCGGCCTGACGTTCCATTTTCAAATCGCTGCGTTTGCAGATGGTGAATGGATGACAGCGACAGACTCGGCTGAGGCCTGATCTCAGATCAGGAGCTGTTTCCGCATGCAGCAGGCAAGCAGCGCCCCGACGTGGCCCCGCCCCGGCCCCGCCCCGCAAGGCCCGTGTGTAGAGGTGTATTTACCAGTCTGATGCCCCAGGCCGGCAGACCCAGCGGCTGCCGGGTCTTTGGAGGGTCCCACCCCTCTGGACCGTCCCGGAAGCGCGAGGGGGAGGTGACGCGGCTCCAGGCTCCCTGAGGTGGAGGTGCGGGAGAAGGGGGTGATGGGACAACAACGTGCATCAACGCAAACGGAGAACATGCAGGATGAAGCGGGCGGCGACGGGCTGGTTAGCGGTTAGCCCCCTCCCCCCACACAAACATACACAGGACGCTGAGACACGCAGCGACGCGGCGATGACGAGGGCCCTCGATTAAAAAACATATTACTCGTGTCTCGTGAAGGTTTGCGTGTGTGTGTGTGTGTGTGTATGCGAAATGGTCCACACGTGTGTAGATCTCGCCCTGACACACACACACTTCACGGCAAGCCCTCACCATGGCAAAAGCACCACTCACAGGGCTTTCAGAGCCCCGCCCACTTTACACCACTTCACTTAAAACGACTGTGGAGCTGTCAAAAGGTTCCAGATCTTCAGGGGAGAAGATCAACATCATACCTGCTTCACCCTGGGTCTTCCTGGGGAGAACTTCCTCTTGGTGATGGCTGGTTTTCCCATGCCGATTTTGGGGGTGACCGAGATGAAGGTGGTGGTGGCGTGCGCGACTGTGTTAATGTCGGAGCAGGGCGGGGCGGTGGGTGGAGCCTCAGGAGCGAGCACCTCTTCCACGTGTCCGTGGGGAGATGGGCTGGCCGTGGGGGGTGTGGCCTCCAACAGTTCACCTGGGACGGGCGAGTCCTCGGCTGTGAGTTTGGGTGAAGTGGGACCACCCCCTTCCAGCTTCGCCACCTGGTGGTCAAACGGTTCTTCTGCGCCCAGTTCCTGCTCCTCCTCCTGCACCTCCTGGTTCTCCTCCTTTGGCACAACATCAGGTGCCGCCGCCTCCTCTGTGACATCAGCAGCTGTAGGGGTTTCGGCGGGGGCGTCCTGCAGAGGCTCCGCCCCCGTCTCCTTTGACTGGTTGGTGGCAGACTCTTTGGTGGGCGGGGTAGTGGGGCGCTGCTCAGCCTGGAAGGGAGGCATCTCCACCTCTGGGGGCTCCCTCTGCTCCTCTGGGGCATCTGCACCCGATACAGCCAATCAGGATTAAAGAAAAAGATGTAGCTCAAACTGGCATCGACGACAAATTTTTTTTATGAACTAAAGTTTAAAGTGAAGTGATTGTCACATGTGATACACAGCAGCACAGCACACAGTGCACACAGTGAAATTTGTCCTCTGCATTTAACCCATCACCTGAGTGAGCAGTGGGCAGCCATGACCGGCGCCCGGGGAGCAGTGTAATTAGTTTTGGTTGCATTTACCAGACGCCCTTATCCAGAGCGACTTACAGTCAGTAGTTACAGGGACAGTCCCCCCCTGGAGACACTCGGGGTTAAGTGTCCTGCTCAGGGACACAATGGCAGTAAGTGGGATTTGAACCTGGGTCTTCTGGCTCATAGGCGAGTGTGTTACCCGCTAGGCCACTACCACACCGTCTGCACAGTGTGTGGGGACGGTGCTTTGCTCAGTGGCACCTTGGCGGATCGGGATTCGAACCGGCAACCTTCTGATTACGGGGCCGCTTCCTTAACCGCTAGGCCACCACTGCCCTAGTCTGCCACTAGTCTAGTAGGCCCGTCACAATTATTACATAAATCACCATAATTTTTTTCTATTCGTCTCAAATGAGTACTTGAACTTCTCGACAGAACAATCTCCTCAAAGAGTGAACACTAGAACTGTCAATCCAGAGGCGTGGCCTCGGCTCAACCAGCAAAATGCACGACCGGAGGCGGGCTGAGGCGGAGCGGCTACCTGGCGTGGCACCTTGCGGCGACGCCCCCGTCAACTCCTCGCCGGGCTGGTGGGTCCCAACGTCGTCTGAAAGGAGAACAGGAGCCATGAAGCCGGAGCTCAGCGGCATCAGCATCTCTCTGTAAGACGGTTTTACTGCCCAACCGACAAGTAACCGACTACGTCCAAACTAGGATGATGCGCTCGATGTAAAGACGGGAGCAGAGGTGGAAATGCGAAAGTCTGGTTAAGAAACGCGTGGCTCCTGAAGGCGGAAAATCACCATGGAAACCAGCGGTTCAGGGACACCTGTTATTAAAGTAGCTCAGAAGAACATCAGAGCAGGTCTGACAGCCACCTAAAGAAGAGGCGCCGTGATCCGTTTTTTTGAATGCCGACTTCCACCAGAAGGGCAGAAGGTCGCGGTAATGATGGGTTCTGTGGTTCCTGCTCCTCCTCCTCAGAACGCTGGGTGCATTCGAGTAGAAAAGAGAGTTGAAGAACAATGCAGGTGAGAGGGGGCATTTAGACTGTGTGGACGTTGCTGTACTACTTTAAAATATTTTATATACGGTACAGACCAAAAGTTTGGACATCTTCTCATTCAACGTGTTTTCTTTATCTTCATGACCATTTACGTTGGTAGATTCTCACTGAAGGCATCAAAACTATGAATGAACACATGTGGAGTTCTGTACTTAACAAAAAAAGGTGAAATAAGTGAAAACATGTTTTATATTCTAGTTTCTTCTCTTT